>NC_140500.1:27807088-27852088 GCF_964271855.1 Acomys minous
CTAACTAACCCACTGCATACACCCATAGCCATGCTGAGAGTGTAGCAAAGCCACAGAAAGGTTCCAGCCCATTGGGGCCATGCCTTCTTTCAGTTCTGAGGCACCTAGAGCCCAGCTTTCCGCCTCAGGAACACCCCAGGTACATCAAACCTTACTGTTAGGCTCCTGGGCTACCCAGGGTGGGAGGCCTTCTCATCCTGGGCCTTTAAGTGAAACCTGGCTGGGACTTGAAGATCAGGCATGGAAGAGGCCTTCACTTCTCCCTAATCTCACCCCGCTGCTCTGAGCATGTGTCCCAGGCTCCGGAATCCGTCTGTCCTTAGGGCAAGATTAGTCAATGACGCTTAGTCTTTGGAGGTTTCAGGGAATTTACTTACTCTGGATATTAGACTCTTAATTGTGGACTTTCTTATGTTCTTTGTAAAAAAAAAACAAAACAAACCTCCTTATTCTAAGTCAATTTACCAAGGATCCTTGTCAGTGGTGCAGTAAGGGGAATTTGGCCCACACTACAGACATGTCAGTGTCCTGTGCATGGGGAGCGTCAAATCTCTCTCAACAGCACTTACTGTGCTGGATATTTACTTATTTAGCTTTTTTTCCCCCTTCGAGCCTGGGTTTCTTTGTGTAGCCTTGGCTGTCTCTGGACTTGCTTTGTAGACCAGGCTGGCCTTGAACTCACAGATATCCGCCTGCCTCTGCCTCCCAAGTGCTGGGAAAATGTTCTCTCTTGGGCTTTCATGTGGTCTCAGTCATGAGGTGGGCCTAGGAATTTGCACTAACACATTCTGTCTGGAGTGCTCAGCACCTTTGGCACCAGTTGTCCCCAGAAGCAAGCAAGGAAGGCCCCTAGAGCAGGCCAAGGATGGGGGGCTGTCACGACTTGTCTGGGATCAGTAATACACACACACACACACACACACACACACACACACACACACACACACAAACTCTCTTTCTCTTCTCCCCCTTCCCCCCCCCCCCCAACTTGCTTCCTTCTCATGTTTCAAAGTGAAGTTACCATCAGGCAAGTGAGATGATAATTAGCTCTCAGACCTTCACTAGGTACTACGTAAAATGTAACAACATGTCCTTCCCTTTTGAAAACATAGGGAGCCAGACTATTTTTCTTGTAGGACTTCTTCTAACATTTCATAGGGTGTCAGGATTTTCAATGGGTTTCTATTTCCTTTTGAGAATCAGCTCTCCTACATCCCTCAACCCTCCCCTGCTTCTAAGAACTAAACACAGAACATTTGAAAGCATTTTATTTATTAGTTTATGCGTATGAGTGCTTTGCCTGCGTGTATGTCTGTGTACCATGTGTGTGCCTAGTGCCCAAGGAAGCCGGAGGAGGCATAAGATCCTCTGGGATTGGACTACGGAGAGCTGCCATGTGGGTGCTGGGAACTGCACTTTTGCCCTCTGTAAGGGCAGCCAGTGCTCTAACCACTGAGCCATTCCTCCAGCGCCTACATAAGATTTTTTCAAAAGACATATTCATTGTGAAAGCTTCGTCGTGCAGTGTCTTCAGGCACCAGTGCTCTCTCCAGAGTCAGCCTCCACATGCACTGTTATTTTTTTCTAGAACGTCCCTTGCACACACATAGACATGTGGGAGGATACAGTTGTTAGCAAAGATGTTGGAGTGGTGATGAAGCTAAGGCTTGCTGCCTGCTCCTGGGGGGTGCATTTCCAGTCCTTCACAGCCGGCCACTGCCATTTTCAGATTTGTATTTTGTTCCGCCGCAGCAGTTACTGTCATTGATCCAACCAAAATGCCACACATGGGCACATAAATTAGATTACAGACTTCGACTGTAAGTGTTCCAATAAACGGTCCATATACATGTGTGTTAGAATAATTGGGTGAGTGTATTACTAATTGGGAGAAAAAATTAAAAGTCTTTGAGCTTCCTCTTTCGCTGATATAAAAATTTAATAACGATCATATCAAGAGGATGTTTTTTAAAGTTTAGCTCTGTTTGAGAATTTTCTTATTATAAAATGACATTCTTTTTATTTTGGTCTGTAAACCTATCCCTAAGCTGTGACAAAATTAATCCTAAAAAAAAAAAAAATCTGTGTTGACCCACTGTATCCGTAATTGTTTTTCGTAGGTCGTTTAAACAATTATGTCTTGGACAGCTCCGGGCTGGCCTCCTTGTACCAGCTCCTCCCCTGCCGCCGTGAACCAGGCATTCCTCCGCCCGCCTTACTGACCTTCGCTGATTTTACTTGGAGCTATTATCCCAATTGACTCAGCCTTGGCTGACATCTGGATGTGTTTTATAACAGACTGTTTTCATAATTCCGCAGAAAAGTTCTCAGGATTAATACTTGTTTATTTTCATCTTCCATTGGACCTTAAATAAATCGGCAGCCCTCCTTACTGGGAGCCATTTTACACAGACAGGATGGAAAATCCATCAGAGTTCAGGCCCTGTTGCCTCAAAGTCTCTTGGCCACCGGACTGTGGCCGTTACACGGAGATAGCAGTAAAGTCAACGCACGGCTTGGTGCTACTAAGGAGCAGGGGCCTTAGCTGGTAGAAAGCAGCCAGATGTGCTACGGGGTCACCTTCCCCATGTGAGCGGGGGCTGACAGGAAGCCAGGACCCTAAGAGCATGCGTACAACCGCACGATATTTGGGGGTGCTACATCTTTTGTGCTCTGTGTTGTATTTTCTTGCTTCCTGTGTTAAGATTTTCTCTTTGCCCCTCAAGCTTTTGAGCTTTGCCCTTGGGAATACACAGCTTTGTGGCAGAGCACTTGCTCAGCTCGTGTGAGGCACGGATTCAGTTCCCAGCACAGAGACACTTAGATCCAATGCAAGGCTTTGTTTTTAAAGGACTAAGATCACCAAAGGGGTTCAGTATAGACCTTTATATTAGCAACACAGGTGACTGCCTTGGAATGGAACGGGAGGGCTTTGTTGTTCTCTCCTTCAAGCTGTGATAAAACTGACAATTTAGAAGCCATATGTTAGCCAGGCGTGGTGGCACACGTGCCTACGATCTTAGAACTAGGAAGGTGGAGGCAGGAGGATCAGGGATTCAGCTATGTAGTGAATTTGAGGTGAGCCTCTGTCATCTAAGATCGTGATAATACTAACACTAACTAACACTAACACTAGCACTAGCACTAACACTAGCACTAGCACTAACACTAACACTAGCACTAACACTAGCACTAGCACTAACACTAGCACTAGCACTAACACTAACACTAGCACTAGCACTAGCACTAACACTAGCACTAACACTAACACTAGCACTAGCACTAACACTAGCACTAGCACTAGCACTAGCACTAACACTAGCACTAGCACTAACACTAACACTAGCACTAGCATTAACACTAACACTAACACTAACACTAGCACTAGCACTAACACTAGCACTAGCACTAACACTAACACTAGCACTAGCACTAGCACTAGCACTAGCACTAGCACTAACACTAACACTAGCACTAGCACTAACACTAGCACTAGCACTAGCACTAGCACTAACACTAGCACTAGCACTAACACTAACACTAGCACTAGCATTAACACTAGCACTAGCACTAACACTAGCACTAGCACTAGCACTAACACTAACACTAGCACTAACACTAACACTAGCACTAGCACTAGCACTAACACTAACACTAGCACTAACACTAACACTAGCACTAGCACTAGCACTAACACTAACACTAGCACTAGCACTAGCATTAACACTAGCACTAACACTAGCACTAGCACTAGCACTAGCACTAACACTAACACTAACACTAGCAGCAGCAATACCTGGAGTTGCTAAGCATGGTGCCTCATGTCAAAACAACTCCCAGCATGCAGAAGGAAACCGAGGCAGGAAGATTATCAGAATTTCTAGGTTAGCCTGGGCTACCATCTAAGAGCTTAACGCAAACAAAACAAAACAAACAAATAAACAAAAAAACCCCAAAACACTCCCCCTCTTTAAAAAAACTGTATTGATTTGTGTCTTAGTAGGTGTTCTATTGCTGTGAAGAGACAGGGCAACTCTGATAACTGAAAGTATTTATTTGGGGCCGGCTTACAGTTTGGTCTATTATCCTCAGGGTGGGGAGCATGCAGCACGCAGGCAGACATGGTAGCTGAAGTTCTACATCTGCGTCTGAAGGCAGCAGGAAGAGCAAAAGCCTCTGGTCCTAGCTTGACCATTTGAAACTCCAAAAACGCCAACATTTCCCCCAACAAGGTGTCACCTACTCCAATCAGGCCATACCTCCTAATCCCTGTTGAGTAGCCCTACTTTCTAATGACCAAGCATTCAAGTATATGAGTATATGGGACCAATTCTATTTAAACCACCACAATTTATCACCCAATATAACCCAAGAAATGTGTGTGGTACGAGGTGCGGTGTGGTGTGGTGGTGGTGGTGGAGTGTGTGTGTGTGTGTGTGTGTGTGTGTGTATCTGTGTGTGTCTGTGTGTCTAGCCATACTTTCCAAAGACTAACACTAATAAAAACAAGCTATGTTGATCTGCTATGACCCATACTGTCTCTGTCTCTGTGTCTGTCTCTCTGTTTCTCTCTCTCTGTCTCTCTCTCTCTCTCTGTGGTCACACTGGTGCCGTGCTTGCAGAAACATTTTGCACTGACATTCCAACCTTCTTTAATCTCTGGTGGTTGGTCTAACACAGTCCTTGGCAGAAGGTATAATGTGAATGGACAGGCCACAGACATTTGCCCCTAAGTTTACATATTTTCCCAAACTACAATTTTGTTTCCTACAGCTGACTGACATGGACTTCATAGTGCATTGGAAGAGCAGGGAATTATGTCCTGGTCCCAGGGAGAGTAAATTGTATGAGTGTGGAGTGGGCTGGGAAAACTGGGCCCTGTTTGTGACTTTGGCTCTTGGTAGCAAACTCCAGAGCACAGGCTGTGAGAGTTAGGGGCACTGATTTCCAACCAACAGCAGTCTTTAGACACATGAATATTTAATAAGAGCAGATTTTGGATATGCAATAAGAACCTCCTTTTTAGTCCAGGTAGGTGGGAGAGCATGTTTGTGAATTTATGAGCATGTGTGTGAGGATGCATACATACATGGATGAACTCACTGATGGCAAGGAAGCACATGGAATGAAGAGAATGGTTCGTTTTCTTTTGGAGTTTAAGGGAAAGTGCTTACAATAAAGAATTCTTAAGATGTTTTTAGGTTTAGATATATGTCAAACATTGATAGAGATGAGATATTATAGATATTGATTTTCATTCAGAAATTTAGACTCCCCAAGAAAGGAAAGATGTTTTTTTTTTCAAGTTTGCCAAATACAAATAGCCAAATCACAATGAATGTAACATTTATATAATTCCTGATTTTTTCATGGTTTTTCTTGCTGCATGTAGTTTAATTTATTTATGTGTAATAATATAAATGTATATGTAAAAAAGAAATATGTATATTGGTTCTCTCTCTCACACATATACATGAGAGTGAGAGAGAGAGAGAGAGAGAGAGAGAGAGAGAGAGAGAGAGAGTGAGAGATAGATAGATAGATAGATAGAGAGAGAGAGAGAGAGAGAGAGAGAGAGAATATTCTTGGGCTGGGGCTGAACTCAGTGGTGGAGGACTTGTCTGATGTGTACAAGGTTGTTGATGCACAGCATTAGAAAGAAAAATAGGAAAAGAAACAAGAGAGAAACTTCAAGAATTCAAGGAAGGAATCAAGTGTTCCCCAAATCTCTATGGTTACCACAAGCTCACCACAGTTTATGTAAAGTGTTAACCCTTAGTCAGCGTTGAGTTCTGTGTTATAGTGCCCGGAACAATCCCTCCAAAACACAGAGCACTGAAGTATTGTCCTACAAATTAAAAAAGACAAGTTAAAATGGAACTCCGAACACTTCTAATGAATGATGAGGAAAGCATGGGATCATTAATTTAAACTTTCTAGGTGGAACAGATGACCATCTTGAGGCAAATACTGAAGCGAACTAATCTGAAGGGCGAAGCAAAACCCTGCATCTTCTTTCCAAGCGCTTATGTGAAAGGTGGCTTGCAAAAGGAAGTTCAAAAATGTTCCTGGAAGAAAAGTTTCCTAAGTGACTTAAGTAAGATAATTTGAAAACAATTAGCCTTCAAGGAAACACAGCCCCAAGCTCTGTAACTTGGAGATGAAAGAATAAGAAGAGAGAGAAGGAAGGAAGGGACATTAGTGGGCACACAGGAGCAGTGACAGTAGAACATCTGAGGGTCACTGAGGTCCTTAGGGTTGATGCTAAAGGTTCAAGCCAAATGTGCGTGGGTTTTAGAATTTCCAGGGGCTGCAGAGCATATAGGTAGGTCTTGGTGTGATGTTGAGTGCACGGACAGGTGAACATGGTTCTGGATCACCTGAGATGAAGAAAAGGACATACTAGAAAATTGTATGTATTAAGGATTTAAAAAATGTACATAAAATGATTAAAGACCTTGAATATTAGGTCAAGAGTAATAGTCATGCCTTGAGAAGGTACCAGTAACCAGGACACATGCTGTGTAAGTGATTATACTTTTAAAATGAGTGAAAATGCCAGATCACCAGGAAGAAGAAAACCACATAGAAAGGCTAGACTTTTTTCTCTTTTGACCACATTTACAGTATTTAGGGGAGAAAAGACTAAAGAGAATGGAAAAGAAATGTTGAAACGGACTTCTGTGTATCAGGTCTCTAGTCACCCCTCCCCCCAAAAAATAAAGAAAGAAGAAAATTTTCAATAAACCAGGAAAAACCAATTCACTGTAATACAGACAATGGCCTTTTCTTGTCAGAATAACGTGGAAAATCCAAAAACCTATATCTATACACGAGACATACTTACAAGGATACTTGTGAAAAAGCGCTCACCACAGCATTATTCCTGGGAGTAAACAGTGGAAATAAACTCACTTTCAATTGGGGATCTGTAAAATAAATTAAGTTCATCTATATATCACACTATTATGTAAGAGCAAGATTGAACTAGAGTAATTTCCTTCCAATATGGTTGAGTAGGAAAAGCAAAATGAAGATGCACATCTGATACAATCCATGTGGATATCTGGTCACTGTCTTCTACCCACGCATGAATACAAAATGTGGTGCATGTGAGCCCACATCCGAGGACCCAGACACAACTGTACGTTTCCACATGGTCATAAGAGCAGGCAGCAAGATGAGCATGGGCTGCTGGGTGTAGGGGAAGGAGAGGAGCCAAAGGTGAGCTGGGCACAAGTAGGAAACAAATGGCAAGGGAAGTAAACCAACCCCCCCCCCCAAATATTGGTATTAAGACAAATAATATGCTTTAGGCATCATGTAAAGGCATACATGCCATATCTATGCTTAGAAAAAGAGATGAATGTGATATGACGTGTTTATCACTGAAACATACATATATCATGGTTTCTCCATTAATTATGCTAATATCTTTCCAATGGGCTTTAGAATTTGTTTTTATTTCTTCTTAAAAGATTTGTTTTTGGGCTGGAGGGATGGCTCAGTCGTTAAGAGCTCTGGTTGCTCTTCCAGAGGACTCTGGTTTGATTCCCAGCATGTACATGATATGGCTCACAGGTGTCTTTAACTCCCTTCCCAGGGGACCTGGTGCCCTCTCCTGGCCTCCCTGGGTACTAGGCACACACATGGTGCACAAACATACATACAGATAAAACATCCATACGTACCCACACACATAAAATAAATAGCTTAGGAGCAAGATTTATTTTTATTTATGGATACGAGTGTGTTTGTATGAATGTACATCGTGTGTTCAGGTACCAGAAGAGGACACCTGATCCTCTGGAGCTGGAGTCACAGGTGGTTGTCAGCCATCCTACTTGGGTTCAGGGAGTAAAACTAAGGTGTTTTTGAAAGAGAAGGACATGCTCTTAAATGCTGACCAAAGTCTTCAGCTCCTTTAATTATTATTTTTCAGTCTTTGACAGTTTCTTCCATATATATAATTAACTTTATTCCTTTTTCCCTTTCTGTTTCCCTGTCTCATCCCCCTGTCTTCTCTCACCGAAACCTCTTTTCTTCCCAACAACTCCTCCTACATGTCCCTTGCATGTCTCTGACCCACTGAGTAGGCTTGCCTGGGTGAGCATGGGCGGGACGGTATTTGCTGGAGCAGGGACTACGTGTCAGTGATTACAGCACTGAAGAAAGTGACTCGCCTTCCAGCTACCATTCGCTGTCACTAATCCCTCAAGGAGAGGACAAGGCTGTGTGAGCCCTTCTCCATCCCACGGTGAAATATCGATTGGCTCAGTCTTGTGTGGTTCATGAGTGCAATGGCTGTCACATGTCTAGAAGACTCATGTCTCAACTTCTGGCTCTTACCCCGCCCACGCTGCTCTACCTCAGAGTTAGTTGCATGTGTGACAGAGATAGCCCTCTCACGGCTGAGCAGGCCATGTGTGACAGAGATAGCCCTCTCACGGCTGAGCAGGCCATGTGTGACAGAGATAGCCCTCTCACGGCTGAGCAGGCCATGTGTGACAGAGATAGCCCTCTCACGGCTGAGCAGGCCATGTGTGACAGAGATAGCCCTCTCACGGCTGAGCAGGCCATGTGTGACAGAGATAGCCCTCTCACGGCTGAGCAGGCCATGTGTGACAGAGATAGCCCTCTCACGGCTGAGCATGCCATGTGTGACAGAGATAGCCCTCTCACGGCTGAGCAGGCCATGTGTGACAGAGATAGCCCTCTCACGGCTGAGCAGGCCATGTGTGACAGAGATAGCCCTCTCACGGCTGAGCAGGCCATGTGTGACAGAGATAGCCCTCTCACGGCTGAGCAGGCCATGTGTGACAGAGATAGCCCTCTCACGGCTGAGCATGCCATGTGTGACAGAGATAGCCCTCTCACGGCTGAGCATGCCATGTGTGACAGAGATAGCCCTCTCACGGCTGAGCACGCCATGTGTGACAGAGATAGCCCTCTCACGGCTGAGCACACCATGTGTGACAGAGATAGCCCTCTCACGGCTGAGCAGGCCATGTGTGACAGAGATAGCCCTCTCACGGCTGAGCAGGCCATGTGTGACAGAGATAGCCCTCTCACGGCTGAGCATGCCATGTGTGACAGAGATAGCCCTCTCACGGCTGAGCAGGCCATGTGTGACAGAGATAGCCCTCTCACGGCTGAGCACACCATGTGTGACAGAGATAGCCCTCTCACGGCTGAGCAGGCCATAGCCACTTGTTCTCTTTTACCAGTTGTCTCTGTGTTATCTGTATTAGCTGTGATCCATGGAAAAGCAGCTTCTTAAATGAAAAAAACAGCAGCAGTACGTTCTCTCTCAAAAGGTGTACGGCCTCCTCAGCCATGGGTTCTCGGGCCCACTAAGCTCCACTTACAGTTCAGCCACTTTTCTAGTCCAAAGTTCCAGTTTTTTTACATTCTTCAAAACAAACAAATGAACAAATCCTACGAAAAAGCAAGCAAGCAAAAAAATAAAAGAAAAATCCCCGGAATCCCAAAAACCCCAGAATGGTCACTTCTGTCACAGCAATAGCCCATTCCCTGGCACCAACTTCTGTATTAGCTACTTTTCTATTGTGATTGGATGCCATGGCCAACGTAGGGAAGTAGGGTTCATTCGGACATATGGTTCCTAACTGATGAGTCTATCACCCACCATTAAGCGGAAGCAGCAGGCCCAGTAACTGGAGCAGCAAGCTGAGACATCACATGTTGAACCTCAAACACAAAGTGGAACCATGAATCTTTAAATTCTTGGCCCCGCCCCAGGTCCACGCTTTCTCCGACAAGGCTATACCTCCCAAGCCTCCCCAGACAGCACTACCAACTGGGAAATATTCAAATATTCAAATAATTAGATATTCAAATTCTTGAGATCATTCAAACTACATATCATTCAAAGTCCCCTTTCTGGTTTTATAAGCCCCACATCTGTACACATATTAAAAATTAAGGCCTATGATCTGCGTATAAGAGAAAATGTGAAATATTTATTTTTCTGAGTCTGGGCCAAACCACTAAACATAATAATTTTCATTTTGATCAGTTTTCCTCTAAATGTCACAACTTCATTGTCCTTCATGGCTGAGGAAGATTCCATCAGGTATGTGCATCCCATGTTCTTCATGCAGTCATGTGGTGATGGACATCTGACCCGGGCACATTCCTTGGCTGTTATAAACGGTATACAACCAACACAGGGCGGCAAGTACCTCTGAGGTAGGGCCTATGGTCCTTTTGGTGTACCTCTAGGCAGTACAGATGAGTTATATGACAGTCATATTTTTAGTTCTTCCAGAAACTTCCATACTTACGTCCACAGTGCCTGCAACAATTTACACTCCCAACAGCAATGAACAAGCGCCCTTCTTTCCCTACCTTCTTATTAACTCCATTGTAATCTTATTTGTTTTTAATTTCTTTGAGAATTTCGTAGGAGTACCATATTTATATCGTTTCCGTTCCCTCCCTCCTCCTCCAACTCCTCAGTGTCCTTTCTACTCCCTCCCAAAGCCACAACGTCTTTAATTATTATTGTCACACACACGTTATGTACATAACCTACGGAGTCCATCTAGCGCTGCTCATATATACGTGTTTAGGGCTGACCACTCAAGACTGGATAACCTACTGTGGGCCTCTCTCAGCAACCATCAGTTGTCTGTAGTCTATGCAGGCGTGTGGCCTTGTGAAATTTCCCCCACTCGTGTTTACGTGCCAGCTGGTGTTGTCATTGTGCAGGACTTGTTTGGGTGGCCATATTACTAAGATTTTATGGGTTCAGCACCCTTGTCATGTCCAGAAGACACTGTCCAGCAGCTGGCATCATTGTTCCTCTGGCTCTTACCATCTTTCTGATTCTTCTTCCACAATGTTCCCTGAGCCACGGTTGGTTGGCCTGTTCTTTTGAGCGATGACAAGGCAAATACATCATGTGAGAGCACATAAAAGAACAAGTGCTGCCTCAGGCTAGGAAGGGAAAGAAGAAAGAGGAAGAGGAGGAGACAGGGCCACACCTGTCTGTTAGCTGCCATGATGGCCACCAAGGGCACAACACAATGACTTACAGCCCTCCCACTAGTCTCCTCCTCCTAAGGTTCCCGCCATTGCCCAGTGGTGCCACTCTGCCACTAGGATCTTTAAGAAGTTGGATTGTAGGGGAAAGCCAAGAGCCAAACCACAGCTCGACATGATAGAAATTGGCAATTCCTCTATCAGGCCAACACGCCTCTCTATTTTAGTCTTTGTGCATAGTTCTTGAGAGTGTGTGGGGCTTCCTTAAGCAACATGAAACCCAGAAACTATAACAGAAAAGACTAATAAACATGAGTGCATAAAAACAAGATTAAAATCCAGCAAAGGGAAAAATGACGGAACTTAAGTTACAATGTGAAGATGGAAAAATACTTGCTAAATATGTCAGATGAGGCAAAGGCAGGAATTATAAACCCATTTCTAAAATCCAGAAACCTAATAGACAGGCTGAGAAAGAGCATGCACAGGGAATCTGCAGCAAAGGGAAAGACTAAGAAGACAAAATGTAGAGTGACATTGTTTTCTGTCAGCCAGGAAGAGAGTAAGCAAGGCAGCTTAGTAAAATAAGGGTGACAGGCGTACCACGGTTTTGGAGGGAGTGCACACTCATACAACATTCTTGGAGAAAGAGTAGTTTTCAGTAAATGAGCACAGAACCTTGAGAGCACCCCTCTAAGGATGTGTCACACAAACATGCTCACGTCTGTGCAGAGCTTACACACATGCACAGGTATGGTATTTTCTGCAAGGTTGAAAACAGAAGGTACCTAAGTGCCAATCTGCAGGCATTTGGGGAAACACGTCCTTATTCTCCCATAAAATGAAACAATACCATTAAAAAGGACTGAGTGGAGAACATGCTGTAAAAAATACATTGCAACAGGCCCTGGATGCTTTCATTGGATGGGCAGAGACTGCGTAGGGACACCAGGACTTGCATATACAAGGACCTTTGCAGAGGCGCGGAGAAGCCATTCATAATGGTTCCCTTATGCAAGGAGCCTGGGGGCATGATTTGTGAGGGGGATTTGCTATTCAGATTTTTACCTTCTTTATAAGATTTGGACTTTTTCTTTAACACGTACTTGGCCTTACTTTTCACTGCATAAATGAGAAGATCCGATCAGAGCCTGGGAGTGAGTCTGGGATCCGAAATGTCACTGCTCCTTAAACAAGTGTGCGACCCGCCTCTCTGGATTGTGATTTGCACGACTGGCTCAGTCGTAAGTCTCTGACTTTCATAAAAGATCAGAATTCAATCCCCATTCTGCTTTGACATTGTAGGAGTAGGTGCCTTGAGGTCTGATGTGAGGAGAACCGCGTGCCAGGGCACTTGTCCCTGTTTAAAAAGAGACTTTGGTTAGGCGAGGTTTACAGAGAAGGGCAGTGAGGTGTGGGGAGCAGAGACCGCTGCAGCAGCGCCCCCTGTTTGCAGCAGGTGCCCACTGAACCTTTGCTTTCTTCCTTTACCTACTTGGGGCTGTGGGCTGTGTGTTATTCTGGCCGCTGTTGTGTTTGTAATGGTACTGCACTGTGTGGCTTAGCTGGCCGCGAACTTGCAATCTTTTGCCTAACCTTCCAAATCCTGGCACTATAAGAGTGTGCTCATGGGCTCAGCGGGGATGTCTATTTTCTTTTTAAAATTCTGCACCTGGAGATTACAGATGCCCTTTGACTTATGATAGGCTGTATCCCTAATAAGCGCACCCAAGATCAAAAATATATCATATCAGATTGCATTTTGTAGACTTGGTTCCAACATGTCGTGTCTCAGCCTAGCCTATCTTAAACTTGAAACAACACTATCTTAAGCTCAGAACACTCACCTGAGCTTACTGTTGAGCAAAATCATTGAACACAAAGCCTACTTGGTAACAGAGTGTTGAATAGCATATGTGATTTTTCTGAAAGTGAAAAACAGGCTGCCTGTATGGGGTGCACCTTTGGCCTTTTATATAGTGGGTAAGTCCTAAGCAGATCCACCATAAATCAGGGACTGTCTGGACTTCTGTTTCTATCCTCTCTGGTTTAAGAATTCTAGTTGCTTTCATTGCCCTTGGTCTGACCAAGGTTGGAGTCAATGACTTCTTACCAAGTCTTAGCAAATTGCTGGCTGTGAGGCTGCCTGTGGGAGTCCTGCGAAGTAGGGTACAATCTATTAACGGGATGATGGCTCATATATCCTCTGCGAGTCCTGAGTGCTGAGAGCTCTGCGGAGAGGCCTGGAGATAATACCTGCCTTGTCCAGGCTCATTTTTGAGACAAAGCAGATGTGGGGTAATTAGTTGTTGGGTCCAAATTTTTGAAAGGTTTTGGAAGACATAAGTAATTTTTTTCCTGAAGGAAAAAAAAAAAAGAGCATAAAGCAGACACATTCCACTACAGCAGGATGGGGTGCTGGGCTGGGGTTTAGGGAACAAAGGGAAGAGAATGGATGTGTGCAAAGGACGAGGAAAAATGCACAGAGTGGACAGTGGTCAGAACAGTATTAGAGAAGAGAGGTATGCAAGAGTGGAAAACAGCCCCGGCTTAACCAGGGAAACCATCCCTGAGTTAGAGGCTCCCGAGGAGAGCAGAACTCTGTTGGGATCATGATGATTTAAGGGTGTTAGGGACTCCGCCCACCTCCCAGTCTCTCCTTTGAGGCACATGGCTCTGTGGAACAGCTCCTCCCAGAAGTGTATGGACACATACGGCGCTCACCTGCGGGGACCTCCCTGCTCCCATCAACCGTAGGCAAATACTGACAGCAGCCTACTGACATCTTGTGCCCAGCACGACGCAGTTGCTCAGTAAATATCTTAAAAAACAAAACAAAACAAAACAACCCTGTGAATTGGTTTCCACTAATTGTTCATCAACACAGCATTCAGTCTTCTGTTTTAAAACAGTTTTAGGCAAATGTGACCTTCTGGTCTCTGAACACCAGACTTTTATTTTTAACAATTAAAGTTTTAATGAATTGAACTAATTAATATCATCATAGCTCACTAACTCACCTTACTCTGTCTTCCAGAACCTTCTGTCAACTGCATTCTGATTCTAGAACCAATATGGTACCCAAAGCTCAGGTTCAGAATTGGGAACAGAGGTGTACCAGGGAAACCCACCATAGGAGCCTTGCTCCTATGCTGTGAGCCCAGCTGTGCCTCCAGGCCTGACTTTCAGTCTCTTGCTCGAGGCAGCAATAAGCTCCATAAGAGCAGAGTGGCAGGCGTCTCCACTGAGTCGGGTTTTATGGACTACAGTGGGGGAGGGAAAGGGGAGGTGATGTCTGTAGGGGTCTGGAGAGAAGCCTGTCATTGCCTAGGAATTGTTTGCTTCCCCTTTTAGTGCTTAAGGAGGGTAGAAAGGACCCATTAGGACGTTTTTGATTGGATGCCACTATTGAACAAGCTCCAAACGCTATAAGAATTGTGCTAGGATGTCGTGGTGGACCTATTGTTCTGGTCTTAGTAAAAGCAACTAAGGATCCAAACCAGTTTTTTTGAATAAAAAAATTAAATGATAAGGATGTGTGTTTTAATCTGCATGTGATGATTATGTGCATCATGTGCATGCCTGGTACCCCTGAAGACCAGAAGAGGGTGGCTGATCTCCTAGGGATGAAGTTAGACAATTGCAAGCCGCCACGTAGGTGCTGGGAATCGAACTCTGGTCCTCTGGAAGACGAGTCTGTGCTCAACCACTGAGCCGTCGTCCCAGCCTTTCCCCACCCTCCAGCCCCTTGTCTGAAATAGCTGCTGGTTTATCCCACTGCGTTCATCTTTGGTGGCAAGTGGTCCACATTTGCCGTTAGCAGGAAGCAGAACAGCTGTGATTCTGGGCCCTCGCTCCTTGAAGCAGGGAGCCCTGGGAGTCAGGTCCAGCTGTTCAGAAGAGTAAGGTCCAGCTATTCCTTGACACTTTTTTTTTTTTTTTAAAGATTCAAGGTTTGTTTCTCTTAAAGACTTCACGGTGTCGCTTCACAGCATAGAGCAGTGACTAGGACAGACTGTAACTGGGATTGTGAGCCAATTGGTCCCTTCCCCCACCAGCTGCTTTTGGTCCAGACATTTTATCACAGTCACAGAAACGAAGCCAGAACAAGGTCCATCTCTAAATTATTCATTTGAGATCACTCGAATGCTGTAAGGCGGCTTGGAGAAGGGATCACCTTCGTTGTATCTTCTAGATTTACTTCCCCCGGTGTGAGTGGGCATCGAAGTCACCCAGTGTGACAGCGTTGAAGTTAATCTGTGGATTAGCACCCTCAGAGTATTTGCTTTGCGAAACTGGGTGTGCTCAAGTTTGGCGCATGCATGTTTAAAATCATGTGTCTGCGATCTTCCTGATCTTGGATTACATCGCTCCAAGCTATTCTGGCTCTTAAAGTTTCCGTTGAGGGCTGGAGAAAAGGCCCCTGGGTAACAGTATGTACTGCTCCTGCAGAGGACCTGATACGGTCCCCAGCATCTATATCACAAATCCATAGCCACAGCAGCTATAACTTCAGCTCCAGTCTGCCAGGCATCCTTTTCTTTTCCTTCCTTCCTTTTCTCTGTTTATTCTTCTCTCATCTATTACATCCGGACTGCAGTTCCTCTCTCTCTCCTGCCTCAGTCTCTCCCCCCACACCTTACATCTCCCCCAGATCCGCCCCCTCCCCTTTTCATGTTTTTGTCTGCACTTCACTTACAAACACATGTCCACATTCGGCACAGATACATACACAAATTGACAGAATAAAATCTTTAGAGGGTTCTGCTCAGAAACAGATGTAATTCCAATTGCTATCTTTGTATGGGACTTGGGTCTTTTCTTTCCCTCCATCATCATCACCATCACCACCACCACCACCACCACCACCACCACCATCATCATCATCATCATCATCATCATCATCATCATCATCTTGTTGCAGGATAGTTGATCCCTGAGAGTGTGAACTGTAAAAACCTGTCTTTTTCTTTTTTTTGATGTGGTTGAGCCCTAACACACTCCTTTAATCCAAGAGCTTTCTGTACACAGGATTTAATAAAGTTAACCCTAGGTCAAGAGGTGGAGCAAGAAACCACCTGACAGGGATTAAAGAGTAGGAGGGGCTTTGAGTTGAGGGGTATTTAAGACAGCGTGTGGAAGTAGAAGGAGCTTTTAGCTTTTCAGCTTTGAGATCTTCAGCTCTTCAGCTCCTCTCTGAGCTAGCAAGCCTTTGGCCTTCTTCTTCTCGGCTGAGTAGGAAGGTCAGCTGGGTGCTTTCGCTGCCTCTTTGAGCCAGCGGGTTTCTCACCTCAGTATCTGGCTCCTGAGTCTTTATTGGTAAAATAGAATGATCTGGGATTGTCAATTAAAACAGCAATTCTTTTGAACCTTTAGGTTTCAGTTATATACAGCAGGGGAGTTTCTTTTCTGGCTCTGTGCATTTGGTGCTCTGTATGCCTCCTCCTGGTGGATATTTCATTCTCTAGATCTTGTAAATTTTTTCCAGTGACTTTACTAAATTATTTTCTATGCCTTTGACCTGGAATTCTTCTCCTTTTTCTATACCCATTATTAATAGATGGCTCATTTTGTGGTGTCCCAACATGTCCCAGCCTCCCCACAGGCCAGAAGATCTTGTAGGCAACCAGATACCCTCTTCCACCCAGACACTGCCAACTGGAAACTCCTCAAATTCCCACCAACTTTCCACCTGGGGCCCTCCAGCCACTGCCTTAGTGCCTTAGGAGTGCGCACTGGGCCGTGGGTGAAACTCACAAACAACAAAATCAACAACCTAACTCCAAATATCCAAGTCCCACCATGAGAACACAGCAATAGGAAAAGCCAAGGCCAAGGCAGTGTACCCCCTGCCTTGCATGCAGAATACCCTGCGTGTTCTGTTGACTGTATAGGTAGGTTTTCTGTTTGACTGAATGATGTAATTCCTCTACCTCATGTACAGACCCCAGTCTTCTGCTTCCTGAGCGATCCTTTCCTTGGTTGAGCTTTGCACTGAGTATTTTTACTTATTGACTTTCTTTTTACTTCCGGCTTCATTTTGGTTGGGGTTTCCTTCGGTATTTTTATCTCTATTGAATTCTATTTTCAAGTGCTGGGTCATTCTTATTCCTTTCAGCTCTTTGTTTGTGTTTTCTGAGCTTCAATTAGTTTATTCCTGTCCTTTCTCTGCTAATTCAGGTGTTTATTTGTGTCTCCTTTGAATTCTTCAAACTCTTTGAACATGTTTATTTATAATTGCTCTTTTGAACACTGTGCCTTGCATTTCACATCCAAACTTAGTAGTTGTTCTTGTAAGGGACTATTACTGTCAGGTTGGTGCTTTAAGTTTTTATTAAATTAATTTAATTAATTAATCCACTCATTTAAATTTCCATCCATCCATCCATCCATCCATCCATCCATAAATCAATCAATTGATTGTGGTTGTGGCTGTGCTTGTAGTTATGGTTGTCAGGATGCATCTGCAAAGCCACGATTGTGGAAGTTGAAGGCAGTTCATGGGACTCAATTCTCTCCCTCCATCATATTGGTCGTGGGAATTGAACTCAGGCCATCAGGCTTTGAGGCAGGTACCTTTATTGTCTGGCATCTTTGCTGGCTCAGGATTTGTGGTATGAGAACTGTGTGTGTGGATACGCACACTGCCTTGGTCTTGGTTTTTCATATTGCCGAGTTCTTACGACGGGACTTGGGGTCTGTGGAGTTAGGCTGTTGATTTTGTCATTCCTATGAGTTTCACCCATCAGTCAGTGTGCACTTCTAAGTGGCTTAAGGCAGTGGCTGGAGGGGGCCAGGTGGAGAGTTGGTGGAAATTTGGCAAGTTTCCAGTTGGCAGTGTCTGGGAGGAGACGGGTATATGGTTGCTTACAGGGCTTCTGGCCTGTGGGGAGGCTAGGACATCCCAGCGAGGTGTCAGGCAGTGGTCTGGGGAGCCTAGAGTGAAAATGGCCAAGAAGAAGGATTACTTCTCAGGATTTCCGGGCCTCTTGGAACAGCTTGAAGGGTCCCTGGTGGGCAGCAGGCAGTGCTCTGGGGAGTCTGGAGTGGGCAAGGCTCCAGGACCTGGCAGTGGGTGGGGCTTTGAGAGCCCTAAGCATGGAGGGGCCAGGAGGGGGAGGTGTGGGTCCCTTGCTAGGCATTGGGGCTTGAGAACCAGCGGAAGGGTCCTTGGTGGGTAGTAGGTAAGGTTTAAGAAGAGACGTGACAGGGCAAGGGGAAAAGACAAGAGGTTTCCTCACCACAGTCTTGTGGGACAGCCAAGAATAGTTTTAAGGGACTTTCTACTTTAAGAGGAGGTGAAGTCTGGCAAAGTGTGAGTCTGTGAACTACTAGTTATGAACTCAGCAGATCAGTTATGACAAAGGCTGGGATGTGGACGCCAGGAGTCTGCGGCAGGAGCCCAGGCAGGAGGAGGGCAGCCTGTGGGGAGGCCACGTGATCTCGGAGGCAACAACGGTAGAGTTAATGCTTGAATATGCTAAGTTAATATTATTTGGAGGATAGGTCCTTAGACATGCGGACTCTACCCTCATGATGGACTCATTCATTCATAGGATTAGCGGGCTATTAAGGGAGTAGTTTTGATATAAAATCAAGCTTTCTCTGTCACACATCCCGTGTTTTACCACATGATGCCCTCAGTCACATTATGATAACGAAGAATGTTACCATCCCTGCCAGCCAGCTCCGTGCTCTTGGGCTGGGGTAAACAGGTCTTTCTTACTTACATTACCAGGTCTCAGATACTTTGTAAGTGTATCTGAGAAAACGGCCCACATAGGAAGCATCACACTTCTTGACCTGGCGATAAGGAAAGCTAAGCTTAGGGAAAAAGACTGGAGAGTCCAGCCCCCTGCACTCAGGTCACCCTGGGCCTGGATGGGGTTGTGCTGGGGTCTGGAGTCACTGGTGTAGCTGAGACTGGGCGCTTGTGGGTCCATGGAGGCTTTTTTGGAGCTGGCCTTTCTAGGCTAGCCTTCGGAAAGAGGGCGTGGCTGGAAGCACGCTGAGCGTCCCACAGGAGATAGCTCCCCCTGTTGGTAACAAGCAAGGCTGCACCAGAGGCCAGGCAAGTCTCTTGAAGTAACAGTTTCACAGAACTTGTAAATAATTTATAGGCAGAGGAAGTGTGTTAGAGAAGTCACCAAGGAAAAGATTAATGCGGCTATTTTGAAATATCTTAGGGGTAGCTTTCTGGAAACGTGTTTTATCCTCTTTAACGAAGGACAGCCAGCTTTCTCTGGAAGTCCTGCGGCCTTGGAGCTTCCACGAAGCGGGAGTGCCTTGGTGTACTGGGCTCTGTAAAATGTCCTGGGGACTGTGTGGCTTATCATCTCATCTTCCGGAACCAGATACTCGATCTATTTTTATTTTTATTTTTTAGGTTGTGACATTCCCTAGCTAAGAGGGCAGTGGACTTGTTCTCTGTCTTCCTAAGACAGTGAGGAGAATTGTTCCTGACTCTGGAAGATGGCCCAGAACGAGCTGCAGAGATTTAAAAAGAGAAAAGCCTCAATGAGCCTCTAGAAAAAGAAAGATGGACAGCCGAGGCTCTTATAAAAATGGCTGTTCCAAGAGTATCTCATTCAACATGAGAACTGAGTTGGAAATAGGGACCCGGAGCAAGCCCCAGGAAGATGACGCCTCCCAAAGCCTCCTCTCAGCCACCCTCTCTCCAGGCCATGCGGGCCTCACCATAGCGTCCTCATCAAGCTCGGTCTCGAGTGAGATTCAGGTGATGAAGCAAGGAGAGACGGGCATCCCCAGAGCTTGGGCGACACCAGGGGCAGACTCTAAGACCAAGTGGGACTTGAGCCTGACCGTTGGTTGTGACAGCTTCAGCTACAGTGAGAGTAAAAGCCACTTTTTTTGTGAAACACGATTCCTAGCTAGGCATCCGGGTTCCTCTGTCACTGCTGCTACCGCCTGCTGCTGCTGCAGGAATGTCTGCCCGCGTCCTGTGTGGTGTGGTCTCAAAACCTACCGCGTTAGATCAGGAGGAGACAGCGCCTCCACTCAGCGCTTTGCACCTCTCTGGAGGGATAAGCTCGGATCCACAAGTCCAGAGTTCTCGGTTGCAAAGATGTTGCTGGCTTTCTGGATCGGAGCTTTCTGTGGCTTTTCTGGGTGATCCGAGGTCAGATAACACTGGTGTTCCAGATGCGGTGTTGGCTAGGTGCTAGAACCCCACAGACTCTGGTGTTTTTGCTAGGCATAGCTCTCTTTGTGTCCTCGGGAGCTCAGAAGCTGTCAGCCAGCCAGGCATGTATGTGGCAGTAGCCTTCGGAGGCCGGGTGCCAGTTTCTGCACGGACCCAGGACCTTTCTGTTGTTCTGCTGGGTGGCCGGAGGCCGGACCCAGCTGTGCTGCACACAGTTTGGACCCCTCTCACCTGTGGGTCACCAGAATTGCTGATGTGTGGTTCTCAGATCTGTCCTTGGGTTGTTGAATAAGTCGCTGCTGTCCAGGTGTGTGTCTTTGGCGCCGCCATCTTGGATCCTCTTGCTGTCTTTCTGGTTGTTGTAGTATGGCGCTTTTCATATAGCATACTAGGCATAACATATTCACTCCATGTTACCTTGACATGGCAATGACCTAAGCAGAGCAATACGGAGGTAGCTAGGTCTATATTAATGTTAATGGAGCTGTTGGCAGTCCTTTTTGAGAAGGACAAGAAAGTCACAAGACTCTCACATAAGATTCCATTCATTACTTTTTTTGGAAGATATTTAGATTTTATTTATTTTTGGAAGACTTTTTAATTAAATATTTTTATACATATACATTTATATTAATACACATATATAAAGTAGACTACCTATAGCAAGAAGAACCTTGACAAAATCAGGAAATATATAAATGTTACATTCTTAGTGTTTGGGCTATTTGTATTTGGCAGTCTTGAAAACATCTTTCCTATCTTGGTATCTCTAAAATTCTGAGTGTAAATCAATATCTATTATATCTAGTCATTTTCAACTTAAAATATCTATCTAGACGTAAAAACATCTTAACTCCTAAACAAATAAGCTTAATTGTAAAGCTAAACTATTTGGTCTTCAACCCCATCAGAGACTTGTGAAGGAATAAAATTGATTACTGAGTGTACCATCCTTTATTCTTTCTTGCCCCCAGCAACTACTTGGCAGATATGAGAGTATATAGGAAATGGAAGGTTAACAGAAAGGGCACCAGTCATCCGTGATGGGACGAGACCGTTTTGGGGGGTCACTCCCACTTCTGTAAGTAACCCTTCTTCCATGCTCTGTAAGAATGCCTAGGAAACTCACTGACTTCAGCAGGACTCTGGTAGAATCATATGTTGTCTACTGCTGTCTTATTTGGGTGAGCAGATGTTTGCGTCTCTCTGGGAAAGGTGCATGAAACACTGCCACGTCTTAGGCCCAGCATAAGAACAGGAATGGAAGTCATTTCTCTCTTTATACTGCCTGGAAATTAACAAGAACTTTCTAAGGCCTTTGACCACATCTGTGTCCAATCACTTAGGGTTTACACTTGCATAGTAAAGTCACGCCCACTTCCTAGGACTCTTTCTTTCTTTCAAACTTCAGATATGGCGGAGAAAAGCAGGGCTGGGAATCCCTCCTTCTGCCCTGAATCCCAGAGCTTGCCCTGTTCCCCCCCCCCACCTTGTGTGTGTATGTGTGGGTGTGCATGTGCGTGTAGGTCAGAGGACAACCCTTGGTGGTCCCCACCTTGTCTTGTTTGAGACAGGGTCTCTCTTTTGCTGCTGCATGCAGCAGGCTATCTGGTCCCCACCCTTCTAAGACTCCACCTCTCCCCCTGCTGAAGGAATGCTGGGATCAGGTTTGTGCGGCTTCTGAGGCTCTGACCCCCATGTCCTCACACTAAGCAGGGCAAACACTTTACCTTCTAAGCCGTCTCCCCAGCCTTGGGACAATTTTCATAGGAGAACATAGGAAATTAAGGCACTGTGGCTATGCCTTCTGCAAGGCACGGAGTAGGTGACATTTGTATTCTGAGACTTTTAAGCTGCTTCTAGCAAAGGGCTGTGTATAAGAAAAAAGGAAAAGAGGCCTGGATGTGGTCGGGCAGAATTCCAGCCCATTATTTGCAAAGGGAAAGCAGAGGTTCTGTTAACTGTGTAGAGGAATGTCTCTTGAGCACGGAGGCAGGCGTTGTACATATGAGCATATGCTAGCTCTGAGAGGGGACATTTGGGTCAGGGGAGAAGCAGAAATGTATAGCAAAGCTTCTTACCCATCTCACCCTGCTGTGAGATACCACACATAAAGGGGCAAATATCCTCCAGTTCCCTGAGGCTGGATGTGTGTGTGTGTGTGTGTGTGTGTGTGTGTGTGTGTGTGTGTGTGCTGCTGAGCATAGTCCCCACCCAGCACTGGGGTGCAAAACAGACCTGGTGGTAGGCAGATAGGATTGAGCGGTCTGTGGAGGCAATCCCAGGGGAGAGAGAGAGAGAGAGAGAGAGAGAGAGAGAGAGAGAGAGAGAGAGAGAGAGAGAGAGAGAGAGAGCTCACCTTGAATCTGAGTGGGCGTTTTACAGCTTCCATCAATGTAGTGAGATAGGAAGGATGCTGAGTCACATGGTTGGCTTGAAATGGATGCTCTTGTAACACTTGACTGGGGACAGAGTCCTCTGGGTAGTGTGAGCAAAGATTTCAGTTGACAGAGCCTCAGCCTCAGCACGGGCTTAGCATCTTTTGGTGAGGGAAGGGAGTTAGTATAAGTGTCTGTCCTTTCTGTTCCCTCATGCCTTATGAGGGAGGCCACCAGTTGCTCTGTACTGACGACCTTACCTAACTCTAGTCACCTCCTAACACAACATGAGTTTCCCCTTTTTCCATAGCTCACATGTGAATGTTGGGGTACACTGGAAATGTCTCCAAATGACAACAGCTATTGGGAGCAGGGTCTTGGAACCCTAGCTCCAATGCCAGCTGTGTCACTGGAGAAGCCCCAGCAGGAGCGACATTCTCACTGTGTGCTGTGGAATATCTGACTCACAGAACTCGGGGGGGGGGGGCTGAAATGGTTTGCTATGAAACCACTGGTGTGTAACAACACCCGTGAGCTCTTTCTACCTGTGTCCTGTCCCTTGTCCTGCTGTCAGTGACAAGGGAGGTTCCAGCCATCTGTGTTCACAACTGAAGATAGAGAGGGAGAAAATGCACTGTGTGTCCTGGAGGGAGTTCTTAGGGCTCAGTGGGAACTAGGAATTACCTTGCTAATTAGATGAAGGCTCATAGATTAGATTAGAAAAGAGATGAAAATTAGATTTGAAAAGCTAAAAATAAAATGGTATCTTCAGGAAAATACAAGCAAGCATGGAGAAAATGAATTAAAGACAAATCCCGTGAGCACCATGACATTTAGATTTTTAGTTAGGAATTAGCTCAATAAAATTCTAATTTCTATTGAATTAATTTCTGATTAAAATCAGGAAAAAAAAAACACCTTTGAAGGAAACAACTCTCCTTGCAATCATGTTGCACTAGGAATGTGAGTGCAGGAAAACCGTATTTCCCCAAGCACATGAACTGGGAATGTCTCGCATGCAAACTGTGCTTGCAGCCCCATAATGAAGATGGGGGCTGAATCCAGGGCAGCATCTTGGGAAGCTTCAGAAAAGGCTCTGAGATGGAAGTGACCAATCAGACCTCCCTTCCGCGTCCCTTATGCCCCTCCCCTCTCAGGCAGCTAGTCTCAGTCTCCCTTCTGAATGCCCCCCCTCTCCAGTCTCCAGGTATAGATCACGTCCCCCCCCCCCCCCCGACCTCTGTCTTACTTCTCCAACCCAGGCAGAGAGAACACAGACTCTGGCTGCACTGATTTAGTGTGCAGTGCCAGGGGCTTCCTTTGCAGCCTGCTGCGATTGCTTTGCTTGCCTGGAAGATGCTTCCAGAGCTGGTGTGAACTCTGACCTTCAGAGAAAGCCCTTTATCCCAGTTTCTGCATAATAGACTCTGGCAGAATGAAGAAAAAGCCATCATGTGTACACATGGGGGGCACATTTTGGGGACAGTGTGACAAAGGGGGGGTCAGCAAAGCTTGTGTTACCCCAAGAAGAACCCCTTAACTATGACCCACATGTCCTAGCACTTGGTAGTCCCAATGCGCCTTTTGCCTTCCACAGGTCTCCATGAGTGTGTTTAGAAAAGAAGCACACAGCAGTTGGCAGTGAGGGATGCAAGGCCTTTGTATAGAGACCTATATCAGCCGAGGCCATCTGTGGCTGGCCAGGGACAACACTGACTGAGTCTCTAGCTTGGCCTGGTAGTCACCCATGCCTCAGCCTACAGCAGTCTTCAGGGCACCCTTAACTAGAGTGGAGGCTTGGAACCATCAGACACAATCATCCTCATGTTCTCAAGAGGTTGTTTGTAATTTGCAGTCCCTGGAAGGACCCACCTCACATTCTCTATGAGGCAGGTTCCAAGGCCCAGGAGCACGGAAAGATGTCATCTCTCTCCTCTACCAGAGGGACAGCTGGCAGAGGCTTTGTAAAGGAAATGGTGCAAGAGTTGGACTTTAATGGGTGCACATGGCTTCATAATCAAAGAAGAGATGGGAAGAGACCAGGCTCAAACACAGGAGGACCCAGAGAATTCTCCATACACATGGGGTAGAGTCACATGGGAGGTGGCACTGGAGCTGCAGCAGGGGATACAGGGGCTTTGGTGCTGGCCTGGGGTGTCTGTGTGTGAGAGAAAGCCCAGAGACCAAGCTCTATCTCTCACAGAGAGGAGGCGTGGGGATCTTGGATGTATTAGTAAGTACAAAGTCCCTGAGGCAAACAAAGGGCTGGAGGGAAGGGCAAGAGAGGTTGGCTGCCGAGCTGATGAAGCAGAGCTGAGGTGGTCAGCCAACTTGTGGTGTGTGGGACAGCCATGGAAGACATGGGTGTTGGGACGGCAGCCTCAGCCCAGATGAACAGAATTCCCAACTTCATTAAAATGGAATGAGTGTGCATGCACGTGTGTGTGTGTGTGTGTGTGTGTGTGTGTGTGTGTGTGTGTGTGAGAGAGAGAGAGAGAGAGAGAGAGAGAGAGAGAGAGAGAGAGAGAGAGAGAGAATGTGACTGTGTACAGTGTATCTTGTGTACAAAAGATAAAACACAAATCCATATTTGGGGTTAAAGATTTGCTTAAGAAATACATGACTCCATCATCATCAGCCAAGACCATCAGTTTGGGCTAAAATCCCTGGGTTGCTGTGCTGAGTGCCTTAGAAATGCTGGGAGAGGTTGGCTTTGAATACTAAAGAAAGAAGAGGTCTGGGGCTAGCCTGCTCATGGTCAAGCTCCAGCTTTACCCTTTGGCAGTGTGTGATCTGGACTGCTTACGCAACCTCCCTGTGAACAGTGCGCTCCTGCAGAGCAATGGCTTAATAGTGTTTATTTTCTGGTGGCTTCAATGATCCAAGTGGGTCTAAGCATCATTAGATACGTGTTAGCATTTACTTTCCTTTGCTGTCAAATTTAAATGGTCCAGAGTTTGGTAAAAAGCAAGATAACAAAGCTTAGAGGAGGCTGTAAAAAAAAAAAAAAAGGCAACTGAATCATAAACTTAGGCAAAAAGCTTGCATATAAAATTAAACATAAAAGCCTGGCTAGTGAAATGAGTACAGTTTCTGGCAGGAGAGTTATTTTCCATTGTAAATACTGGTTATTAAGTCCTTGTGTGATTTTTGGCATCTTTTTACATTTTGGAGGATATTTTTAATAGTTTTGTTTCCTTTTGACTACCCTTATGTGACTTCATAGTGCTATTTGGGGAAGTTAGGGGCCTTACTGTGGGACACTGAACACACGGCCACAGACTGTTTTAACTATGTTGTCACCAGCGTGCACACGAAAGCTGTTCCTGGTGTTCCTGTGGCATTTTCTGAGGGAGGGACACGGAAGAGTCAGGACCTGGGTAACGTTACATACCACATTACACTGTGTGTTTTCTTTCCGTAATTTTATTTGCTACCTGACTTTCATTATAAACTGTTTTAGCAAAGAGTGAAAAGAATTTGGGAGATTAGGATGCCGTATCTGGTAAGCCTGCCCGTGGGTCTGTTTTAGCACAGAGCGTTGTTTTTGTGGTTTATATACAAGGCTGAGTGTAGCATTATGTTCCGAATGTGGTTTTCTTAGACAGTGGGAGAATTAAGGGAAACATGGGGGATTGAAAACTCACTCCATTAAAAAAATTTTGGCTGTACTTATTTGCTTTCAATGAAAATGAAGTCAAATGGATCATACACACACACACACATATATATACATACATGTATATATAAATGTATATATAATACTAAATATCAAGGTAGTTGGCCTTTGGAATGCAAATGCATACTTTTATGATTGGATTTAATTGCCTTAGTCATATTTAGAACTGTGTAAACATCACCTTGTGGGTCTAGAGACCCACAGAGAGGTAATTTTATATACTTATTTATTCATTTATTTGTTATTTTTTCATATATTTATTGTAGTTCTGGGGTGGCCCCAGAGCCCCCAGCATGCTAGGTGTACTCTACACCAAGGCATACCCAGTCAGCAGTGCTCTGCTGCAAGTTCTGGAGCCCGAGGTTGCTTGTGTTCCTTTTGGAAAGATAGATTTTAATTTGCTTGGGTTTGCCACAGCTGGCTCGTCCCCTTATCAAAAACAATCCCATAGAACATTGTTCTGTGGCTGGTTTTCCTGCCCAAAAATGCTGCTTTCAATTATTGGGCAACTCCATTTCATGCCGCCAAATTAGGAAAAGGCAGCGTCTGGGGAGAGCCAAAGCAGCGTGCTGGACCTTGCGTGGGATGGAGTCCAGGAGGCTTATGGGAAGAAGCTTGTTTGGAAACTGACCTCACGGGCCCACTGTGATTTCATAACTCGGAGGGCCAAGCCCCATGTGGTTCAGTCCCCGAGTGAGCTGCGGCCAAACGAACACAGTCAGCTACCAACGGCTGTTTCAAAATAATCCGTGCTCTTTACTGCATTTATTTTAGAAATAGAAGGACAGAGATAGAAAGTGGAAATCGTCCTTTAAGAGCCCTCTTAGCCCTCGACTGCCCTGAGCTTTGTTCGTTCTCTGTGTCGAAACCGTTTTAGCCCCGCTCCACTTTACTTCCCCACACCAAAAGGACCCCCTTCCCATGCAGAGTGGGAGGAACGCTTTATTCCAGGTTCTGAACAAAGTCACAGGGGCTGTCGAGATGGCCCAGGGCTGAAGAGTGCATACCGCTGTTACCGAGGGTCCGGGTTCAATTCGGCACCCAAGTCAGCAAGTGGCCTGTGACTTCAGCTCCAGGGATCTGAAACCCTCTTCTGGCGTATGTGCATTCACATGCACATACCCACACATACATAATACATGCATCCATCATACATACATAACAGATACACACAATCAAAAATAAATAAGTCCTTAGAGAGAGAGAGAGAGAGAGAGAGAGAGAGAGAGAGAGAGAGAGAGAGAGAGAGAGAGAGAACTCTTAGCATGCAGCCCTATAATTTTGGTGTTGGGGAGTCTGAGCTGGAGGCTATGGTGCCTAATAAAGCCCTGCTTCAACCATTTACCCTCTCCAAAATGAACAGAATGAAACGAAACTCTAGGCTGGGGTGGCGGTGGTGGTGAGTGGAGTGGAGGAAGCAGAGCTGCTCCTGAGCAGGCAGAAGGGAGGGCTGGGCTGCTGGTTAGCTGTCTTTCTAGCATGCTGGTTTGCAGGACTCTCAGGGCCTCACTTCTTCCCCTTACGGGGGAGCTTATGATGAGCACAGAGCCCTTTCCTGCCTGCAGTGGAGTCTGGGTGCTCACATCCCAGCGTTTTTCTGAGCACTTGCTACCTCTGGCCACTCCTGTGTCTCTCTTACTGACCAGCTTCTTCTCAGTGCTATTTGCAGGTGAACATTCTAGATAACATGCATCGAATCTCCTGGTTGCTTTTTTTTTCATTTTTTCATTGAAAAATGAAATCATTCATATTACATCTCAATTGCTATCCCATCCCGTGCATCCTCCCATTCCTCTCTCCCACCCTCTTTCACCCCAATCCCCTTCCCTATGACTGTGACTGAGGGGGACCTCCTCCCCCTGAATATGATGCTAGGGTAGCAAGTCTCCTCTTGGTAGTCTGCTATCCTTCCTCTGAGTGCCATCGGGCCTCCCCAGCAAGGGGACATGGCCAAATATGGGGCACCAGAGTTTGTTTTTAATATCCCAGGGCAGTGTGTAGCTGTTGAGGAAGCTCACTGACCTTGTAAGGAGGAACACAGAGAAGGCCATAGAAGTTTTCCATGCATCGACCAGGAGGAGGACAATCTGAGAAGGGAGAAGCTGCCCTGACACACCCTCTGGTTCCTTTATCCTCCTTTGCTCTCCAGCATTGGTATTATAGAGCAGTTAGAACTGAGACATGGCAGCTTTGGGCACTCCTGGCCTGCTGTCACCTTCAGCCAGGGGAAAGGCTTGCTGCAGCCATTGGAAGATCAGGTGGATTCTGCTGAGAAACCCATAGGCTTGTTTTCACCCATCCATTAATGATGCGTGAGAGATGCTCACAGCCCATGGTGTGCAATCCTGCATGCTGCCTTCTCAACGGGGTCTGGATTGGCATTTTTATACTGGGCTCTTCCCCGGGGTCTATGTCATTATCACTTACCACAAAAGAATCTTGTGGCGCACGCCTTTAATCCCAGCACTCGGGAGGCAGAGGCAGGCGGATCGCTGTGAGTTCGAGGCCAGCCTGGTCTACAAAGTGAGTCCAGGACAGCCAAGGCTACACAGAGAAACCCTGTCTCGAAAAAAAAAAAAAAAAAAAAAAAGAAAAAAAAGAAAAAAGAAAAAAAGAAAAAAGAATTATGTTGATTTGGTAAAACGTGATAAATATGACCTACCATGTGATCTTTTGTTTTCTTTTGTCTTTTTCCTTTGCTTGCAAAAAACAAAAACAAAAACAAAAACAAAAAACCCAAGACCAAACCAAACCAAAACCAAAACACAAACAACCAGAATCAGCGCGTGCAGCTGCGCAGTACAGAAGCTGACAGAGAGAGCAGATACTCCGTAAATGATAGCAGCTGTAAAAGAGAATCCCTCATCTGGCTCACCTCAACGCCCAGGCTAAGCCTGCTTGGGTAATTTCTCACTTGAAAGGAGTTATAAAGGGTTCTGACTAAATACACACTACAGTAAGCCTTAAAACCCAAGGATTTCAGTAAAAGCCTGGTTTTCTCACACGCAGCACGAGCAAAGCCTCCCCCACCAGGATTCTTAAGACTTTCCCCTTAACTGCTATGCTAGATGTTTGACCACCGACTATTCCCTTCCGGCTCTGGTGTTTAACCAGAACCTGGAAGCCCAGCCACAGGTTAACCTTGGGCCCACTAAGAAAAAGGTGTCCTTTTAAAAAAATTAATTAATTTTTTTCTTTATTTAGTCACGTTACAGCCTGAGCCCAGCCCCCTCGCTCCTCTCCTCCCATCCCCCACTCTTTCTTCTCAGAGAAGTGCAGCCCCTTAGAGGATACGGGTCATCAGTTCTTTTACCCTAAATCAATGTGACTTACTTTTCCTTTAATTTCTTCTGCAGGATGTAAGCACCAGCAAGCAGAACACTCTTCCCATGGTCCCCAGTTAAACACCAGTCAACAGTTCTTTCCTAGGAGAGACCAGTGAATTCCTGTAAGGAGCAGCACATCCGAAGTAGACTGGCTAGATCTCATCATTTAAGATTTCAGCTTCAGCAGCTGGAGAGATGGCTCAGTGGTTAAGAGCACTGAGTGCTTTTACAGAGGACCAGGGTTCAATTTCCGGCACCCACATGGGAGCTCTCAACTGTTTATAATCCCAGTTCCAGGGATCCAACACCCTCACACAGACAAAACACCAATATACATTAAGTAAAAGTAGACAAATTATTTTTATTTTATTTTTTTTAAAGGTTTTCTATTTATTATGTATACAGTATGCATCAGATCACATTATAAGTGGTTGTGAGCCACCATGTGGTTGCTGGGAATTGAACTCAAGACCTCTGGAAGAGCAGTCAGTGCTCTTAACCTCTGAGCCATCTCTCCAGCCCAGACAAATTATTTTTAAAAAGATTTTGTTTCATATCCAAATAAAAAACAAATACAAATTGAAATGTGGCGTCAAATTGTTGCAGATAGGTCAGACCTACCACTCATATTACTGCTGGAGGCATTCTTTCTTTGTGTGTGTGTGTGTGTGTGTGTGTGTGTTCTCTAAGAATGAGAGCTTTCAGCTAGTCTTGTGAGGCTGATTTCCCCTCGTTCTTCCAAACAAAGGAAAGGGGTTAAAAAGAGGGAAAGGAAAAGGAGAAAAGGCAGAAGAGCTAGGAAGCAGTGGGGAGAAAGCAGGGCAGGAAGCCAGACAAGAGGGTTTTATGGGGGGCATTCCGGTGATGACATTCTCATCTTTGGCAGTAGGGTGGACTAAATATCTGGAAAAATTGCCCCAAGATATAATACTTAAAAATGCTGAATCTTCAAGGTATGGTGGTGCACACCTATAATCCCAGCACTTGGAGGATAGTTCACAAGTTCAAGGCCAGGTTGGCATGCAAAGTGAATTCTACAGGGCTATATAGACTCTGTCTCAATACCTACCCCCAAACGAATAAATTAAAAATGCTGTATAAAATACATTAAGAATATTTTAAGTGCATCGCCAATGACACATGAAAGTAGAGAATGTCCTCAGAGGCTACATCATGAGTGTGGTGACAGCTGGAAAGACAAGCAGGCTGCATCTGCTGCTTGACCTGGAATAGGTGGGCCTGGCACTTAGCATCCTTTGTCAAGGGCAAGGCCTAGAGTTTGGCTCTTTATGGACTGCCCAGTAGGATGTAGGGAGATCTTTGGGCCTGGCTGAAAGCACCACATAAAGCTGGGGTTTGGAAAGAGGCACTTCAGCAAGGGAGCCTGGGAAATGCCCAGGTGGGTGGACGTGTCCTGTGCCCCAACGCCCAAAGTAGCAGAACCCTGGGTGTTCTGTGCTTGCAGTTGTGGGGATTGCTCAAACGGCATGTGCTCAGGGTCTCAAGGAACTAAGCCCTAAATAACAGTCCAATTTAACTTTGGGTTGGTGCCCATGGGACAAGCCCAGTTGGTCACCCAGTTTCCTAGGTACAGCCACAGCCTCTGCTAACAGCACCTTTGGCTAGGATCACAGAGCAGAACTTGTTTACTATTTACAGACCTGTTTGGTGTGCCCTCCTGATTTAGTCTTGCTTCTGAGTTTAGAGAGGAAATATAGGGAGAAAAAAAAAAGCCCCAAATCATCCCTTAGGTTCACCATGCAATAAGACAGAAAGGGCTTCAAAAAACAAAACCATAACCCAAGGATGAATGAAGGCACCATAACAGATTAAACTGAGATTTAGAAGACAGTAAAGACGGTAAGTCATAATGAAGAACCTATGACAACAAATCTAAAATCAAGTAAAGGAAAAATGGTAGTAGAGAACAAATTAACAAAGAAACATAAAAGCAAGACTGCATCAACCTATGTTTATGAAAAAGCACAAGCTCTTTGTTACAGGAAAATCTAATCCTAAGGAAAACAGTTTATTTGAGTAGCCAGTTTGACTGGCTTCTGAAGGAACTGAGAGTTCTGATTTTATAAAAGGTCTCTGAGAGGTTCTTAAAATGAGAGCACTAACTAAGACGTATAACAAAATCAACTCAAAGTGGATTAAAATCCAAATTGAAGACCGGAAACAGTAAAATTGTTAAAAGAAAAAAATCTTGTCAAACATGCTCACCCCTGCACACCCTCCCCCCCTGCAGGGGAGAGGGAATCTCAGGTACCAAAAAGCAAAGATGGATAACTGTTCAAACCAAGACTCTGCACAGCAAGGGAAACAGTGCACAGAGCAGAGGAGACTAGCAGTGCCTGCAGAGAGCCTGCTCATAGCGATGCAGAGGAACCCGGACACTCAAAACCAGGGAAGCAGCCCAGGCTTAAAGACATCGTTGAAGAAGTTATAAATGTCAGTGGGATGTGGAAAAGCACGCCACGCAATGGGTTTCATTTTGAAGTTTCACGCACGTATATATCATTGTGCTTTGTTCACACACACACACACACACACACACACACACACACACACACACACACAGAAGTTTTAGAAGAACAGGTATGGGAGAATATGTTTATGAATTCTGAGGCTGGGAAAATTTTCTCCCATCTGTAGACCATTTCTTTACCCTCCTGATTGGTTGCTTTGCTATGGGAAACTTTTTAACTTCATGCAGTCCTGTTGGTCAGTTCTTGGGGTTTTCTCAGGTGCTGTTGGAGCCATCTTTAAAGGTTCTTTTGCCTGCCTCCATAGCTTAGTGTTTCGCCCTGTTTCCTTCTAACAGTTTTAGTAGTCCAGGTCTTAAATGACGGTTTGTGATCCATTTTGTATTGATTTTTGTGCAGTGTGAGCTACTGAGTTTGGTTTCATTTTTTTTTTTTTACACATAGATATCCAGTTTCCCCAGCACCCTTTGTTGCAGAGGTATCTTTTTTTTTAAACTAATGTATATTTTTGACACCTTTGCCAAAGATGACGTAACTGTAGCAGGTTGGTTTATTTCTGGGTTCCTATATTCATTATTTTCCTTATCATTGTGATAAAACACCTAACAAAAGCAATTCGAGAAAGGAGAGCGTAGGACCAGGCATAGTGCACACACCTTTAACTCCAAGACTCAGTAAGCATGGTGGCAAGAGGGTGAGGCAGCTAGTCAGGAAGCAAAGAGAGAGAGAGAGAGAGAGAGAGAGAGAGAGAGAGAGAGAGAGAGAGATATGGAAGCTGGTGCTTGGCACTTTCTCTTCTGGCCTGGGTGTTCTCCACATGTCAAGTTTTATATGAACAATTATACAGCATCTCTGGGTAATTGAGACCACCAGTGGCTAATGTGGGCAGTAGACTAGAACACGCTGAGGAGTGACTTGACATAGTGTGACTCAGACTTGCATCATTTCAAAGCCAAGATGGATCCACCACCTCAGTGATGGAAACCATTATGACTTTCCAAGCTCCACAGGGCTGGAGGCTCTTCAGTGTCACAGCAAGACAGCTTGTCACAAGTCCTCAAGGGTAGAGCTGTTGAGAGCCGGCCTCTGGATCCATCTGGCCTCAGGAGGTTGAGCCCGGGCTTCGTTCACGCTGAAGAACTCCTGGATACATAGGAGAACTTGGCTCTGGTCATTGGTTCAAGCAAAAGGCACTGTTGTAAGCCTTTGTTTTCAGGATCTGCTTTGAGTAAGTTCAGTTAAACTCTGGGCTTGCTGTTGGCTCTGACCAAATTCTGCTGTTCTTGCTTGGTTTCTTTCCGATGCTCCACAAGTCAACAGTTGCAGCATACACTAAGGAGAGAACACACGATGATTATAATGAAAGCCAGACCCGAGCCGACTAAAGGAAGAGGGTGAAAAGATGAACGCTCTGCGTTGCGTCAGCAGCCTGGTCCTGGTGTGCTGCCCCACCGCGCATGCTGGCGGTGGAATTCCTCCTGAGGGAGCGCGTCCCTTCGTATCTGCATTCAATAAAGATAGGTTTCCAGATCCAGCGTGATCTTTGTGCAGTCTGTGGCTTCTTTCCCAACATCTTTCACCTAGTTGTTAAATGCAAGCAAGTGTGGGTTTAGGGCTGGGCTGGGAGACATGATGGAAGGTTTGTGATTCGGAGCTCCACACTCAAAACACCATCTGTGACACACTCAGTCAGGCTTCTGAAATCATGTTAGCCATAAAAGAATCATATAATTCCATGACCTAAGGGAGGCACAAGCCCCCGTGTCTCAGAGATAACGGTTCTTCAGGTGGATAGGTCCACCCGTGGGGCTACTGGAAGCGGAAAGAAAGAGGGCTCCGATTTGTCATTCCATCTTACAGTCATCACGGAAACATTTGAGACGGGTCTCACTTGATACTGGAACAGAGGACGGAAACGTGACCTTTCAACTTCTCAGAATCAGTATGATGTCTACAGTAGAGCAACTGACAGCACAGCAGCAGTTATTTTCAGCAGGGCTAGGAGGGGGTACACTCATATAGTGCCCCCTTCAGAACAAAACAGAACCAACAGCCCAGTCAAGTGGAAAGAGCTGAATTCTCCTTCATAGCTTCTTTAATTAATTATTTTAAATTACCAATCCATGTGTGTATGCAATAGTTCAATTATGTTCTGCCACATAATTGCTAGTCCCTGAGAGATTCCCCAGACTCTCCCATTTCTATGCTCCATTCATAAACCTGATGCTTGGAAGACAGTAAACTTATAACTCAGGTGGTCTTTTATTAATTGAGCCAATATTTATTATTGGGTGTCTACTGTACACTGGGATATCAAATGCTTAAAAGAACAAAAATTCCTTGCTCCTGAAACACCTATTAACACAAGGTATATGGCATGTGTGGGGAGTGTTGATGCTGTCAGAGTTTAGATGCAATGGCCTGGTGAAGAGACGCTTCACTGAGATGGTTTTATTTGTGTGAATTCAAGGAAGTGTAGGTTTACGGGGAAAAAGCACAGTAGCCAGAGAAACCTTAACTGCCAAGGGCTTGAGGTGAATGCATGTCCCCAAGTCAAAAATCAGTGCAGGGGCCCAAAGATGGAGATAGCAGGGGCTGAGCCCGAGGAGGAATTGGGGTCAGATCATGGTGTGTGTGGGGTTGTGGCCTCTTGACATCATTTTCTTCTGGGTGGGAGCTGTGTGTGGGTTTTGAGCTGAAAGTAACATAATCTGACTCACATTTATCTCAGTTGATACCCTGAGAATATTAAAAGGTGGCATGCGTGGAAGTAGACTGGCAGTAATAGGCTATGACAGTGGTCCAGGAGGGAGGTGGTGGAGGCTTAGACCAGGGGGCAGTGGTTGGAGGTCCTGGGATACAGTACATCCTGGATGTGTTTTGGCAGTGGCTGTCAGCTGTGGTATGTAGGAAACGGGGGTGGCAAAGCCCCCAGCCTCTGGTATTTTGTTGTAGTAAGGCAGCATGGACTAATGAAATGTGGAAAGAGATATTATACAATTGTTTCATAGTTATAGATCCATTTCCATGATTATCCATGATGGTGAACACGGTTTGTTCATTTATTGACTTTTGGATTTTCTCTTCTTTGAATCGTTGTTCATATTATTTGCTCATATTTTATATTAGATTATTTATCTTTTCCTTATTTCTAGTAGATCTTTACAAAGTCTACACGTGAATACTATATACACTGTAAATATCTCCTCTTGCTCCTTGCGTTGACTTTAAACTGAAAGACTAGTCATGCCATCTTGCAAAGTAGAGATTTTTGAAACTTTAATAGAGTCAAATTATTATTTAAAAATTTTGAGATTTTATTTTATGTGTATAGGCCTTTTGCCTGCATGCATGTCTGTGCACTACTCCCATACATAGCTAGAGGAATCCAGAAGAGCACATAGCATCCTCTGGACTGGACTTACAGGCAGTTTTTAAGTAGACATGTGAGTGCTGAGAACCAAACCCCAGTCCTCTGGAAAAGCAGCCAGTGTTCTTAACTGTTGAGTTATCTCCAACCCCAAGTCAAATTACTTATATCTTCAATTATGGTCATGATCTTGGCATCTAGTTTTAAAGGTTTTCATCCCCCTTGATGCCACACAGAGACTTTTACGCATGTTCAGTGTAATCATTAACATCGATCTTAGCTTGTTTATTGAACAAACACATCAGTATATATTGGATGCTGTTCTGAGTAACATACAAAAAATTTCATTTATTTTATTCTTCCTTATGTGTTAGAAATTACAGTTATTATTGTTCCATTTTGCAGGTGAGGAGATTAGGGGTTGGTGGTTATTTGCTAAATATCACAGTTCCTCAAATTAATTGATGCCGCTTGGGGTAATTTTTGTTTTGCCCTGTGAGGAATCTGGCGTCATGGTGCTGTTTATGAAGCCACCCCATCTCTTTCACTGATCTCTGGGCCATCTTGGTCATGGTTCGACTTTCTATAAATGCATCACCATTTCTGGGAACTTCAGTGTTAAGCTGGTGTTCGAGGGCTCAGGGCCACTCTTGTTTAATCACTGGAGCCTTTGGCAAATCTTTGCGTTTGGTGCGCTGCCTCATCTTTTTGGCTTTTGGCACCAGAGCTGCCCGAGTTATTTAGATCTTTGCTTCCTCAGATGTCCTTTGAGGTTACCTCCAATATGACCCATGGAGCTGCTGTTTGTTGTACTGACTTGAATTTCACTCACTGTGACACGGGGGAAAGAGCATTTGCCTGTCACTGTGACTAGGTGCCAATCTAACCTCTTCCTCTTCTTGTATTAGTTTTTTTTTTCAAAAAAGTTACTATTTCTCCATCATAATGGTTTTATTCATTTTGAGTTTCTCTCAAGTTTCATTCTTATAAACACAGTCATCTTTCTTAGGCTATGTTTTTTAAAAAATTTATTGGCTATTCTGAGTATGTTTGTATGTTGGCCTTGTATCTAACAACCTTTCTCTCACATTGGGTCTAAGAGTTGGCTCAGTGCAGTTCTTGTCCCCTCTGGGTCCCTCAATCCTTCCCCCAACTCTTCCACAAGACTCCTAGAACTCTGTTCAATGTTTGGCTATGAGTCTCAGCATCTGTTTCAATCTGCTGCTGGGTGGGGTCCCTCAGAGGACAGTGATGCTAGACTCCTGACTCCAAGCATAGCAGAGCATCATTAATAGTGTCAGGGGTTGGCTCTCTCTCATGGATGGGATGGGTCTCAAGCTGGGCCAGGCATTGTTTGGCCCTTTCCTCAATCTCTGTTCCATCTTTATACCTGCACATCTTGTAGGCAGGGAAAATTTTGGGTTGGAGGTTTTGTGGGTGGGTTGGTGTCCCCCTCGGTCCCCTGGAAGTCTTGCCTGGCTATAGGAGGTGGCCACTTCAGTCTCCATACCCCCCGCTGCTAAGAGTCTCAGCCAGAGTCATCCCTGTGTCTTTCCTAGGAGCCTGCCTTGTCTCAGGTCCCCAGCTTGTCCCAGAGATGCACCCTCACATTGCTTTCCCCTCTCTCTCCCAGCCCTCAGAGTCAACAGACCTAGGCCCATGGGGTCTAGACAGAAGCACCAACCAAAGAGCATGCGTGGACTGGACCTAGGCCCCCTACACATATGTAGCTGATGGGTATCTTAGTTTCCATTAGAGTCCCCTAGCAAGTGGAGCGGGGGCTGTCTATGACATGGACTCTGTTGCCTGCTTTTGGATCCCTTTCCCCTAGCTAGGCTGCCTTGTCTGGCGTCCATGAGAGGATGCGCTTAGTCCTTATGAGACTTGATGTGCCAGGCAGGGTGGACTGGTGTGGGTGGAGCTCCCCTTTTCTTAATAGAAGGGGAGGGGGAAGAGGGTGAGAGGGTGGGACTGGGGGCAACAGAGGGAGGGGGATGAGATCAAGATGTAAAGTGAATAAATAAATTAATTAATAAAAATAAAATAGTTGGCTCGGCGCTGGAGAGATCGGCTCTCTATTCCAAGAGGATGTCTTATTCCACGGGCTCCCTGCGTGTCCTATTCATTCCTTCTGTAATCTCCCCTCCCCCCAACAGCTCCTTTCCTTCCTTTGTGTCTTGAGTCCACCATTTATTTCACTAGCAAACATTCTTCAATCACTTCCCAGTACAATCACTCTATTAACTTCGGGGGACCTGGCTCTGTGGCTTGGAGAAAGAGGCATATCAGCATGAACTTGATGGGTCAGTCAACCTGACCTGATGCACTTAGACGATGAGAATTCACCATTATGCATTCTTCAAACAGTGGAGCATCATTATATCAGGGGAGAGAGTGGAGCTTCAGACACGGCAACTTGTGAGCTCTGAGCTCAAGCCACAGTTACCAGATGCTTATGTGGGTTCCACAAGGGGGTAAAACCTGTGATATTTAAAGATTTGTTTTTAATTACACACATGTGTGTGTCCGGGGGAAGGGAGGCATTTGCGCTGTGAACTCAGGTGTTTGTGGAGGCCAGGGTGGGCATTGCACTCCTTGGAGCCAGAGTCTTAGGTGGTTGTGAGCTGCCTAATGTGGGTGCTGGGAGCCAAGCTTAGGTCCTCTGTAGGAGCAAGCGGCAAGAACTCTGAGTTGCTGAACCATCTGTCTGGCTCCTAACAGTACCATTTAAAACAAATTACCGTCTTCAGTTGAGAGGGTTACTCATCTGAGAGGCTTGGGTTTTCTTTAGATCTTAGAATTTCAGGACAACAGAGGGTCCTTCGTGTTTCTCTGGTCTTTGGTTACCCATATCATCTGCCTCTTGGTTACCTATCTCATCTGCCTTTGTGGTACCCAGGACCAAGAGCAAAATATGCAACAGTTGCCACCAACCAGCTAGAGGATGCGCTAGAAGGTTTGTCTGTGTGCATCTGGGCTGGTGCTACACAAAATTGGCACAAAGAGGGAGGGAAGTTTCCAGAGGCATTTTAGTGAAATATTTGACAACTCTCCATTTTAATATAGGGTCAGCACAAAAATGAGATGAGAAACACATGGGATCACACCCCGGGGTTGGAAAGGCTTAGTCTTTGGCTCCTCATGTGAAAAATTAACCATATCTCATGAAAACAGAGGCCGATGTGTAGAAGGAAGAACTGCCTAAGATTTAGAATTGACTTAATATGGCTGCTGTGACTTGAATATGGCCCCAAAATTCACGTGTTGGGGTTATGGCTTCCCCTCAGTGGCACTGGGTATAGAACTTAGAGCTTCGTTATGATATTGTCACTCAGTCTACCACTGGGCATAACTCCAGAACTCTTTTTTTATTGCTTTTCATTTTGAGACAGAACCTCACCAAAGTTGCAGGGACTATTGAATATTAAGTTCACTGTAGCCGGGGCAGGCTTGGATTTGGGATCCTTTCCCCTGTCATCCCTACTATAGCAGCAATAATGAGTATAGGTCTGGGCTGCCAGATCCAGAGGTGTGTTGGAAACTTGACCCTCAGCGCAGTATTGAGTGGCTGGTGCTGAAGGAGCGAAGTCTAAAGGGCTCTGTCCTCAAGAGTGGACCCATGCTGTGCCGGTGAGAGTGGAATCCTGTCAAGAGGGTGAGTTCAGTCCCCTTCCACTCCCAGCCTTCTTCCAGGGGCTGGCACAGCTAGAGGGCCCTCACCCGAGGCCGAACAGAAGCCAGTGCTCTGTTCTTAGATGCCCCAGCCTTCAGAACCACAGCCAAATAAATCTGCTCAATAGTTATTTCGCTTGCAAAGCAGGACATTAATTGTGAAGAGGGTTGTTCATGGCAAAGTAAAAACATTGTTTGGAAGATAAGGTGAAATCTAATGACCATTTTGGCCATGAAATTCCTGTCATAGACTCACCCCCAAATTAAACCTTGACCCAACACTAGCCTGGTTTTCATAGGTCCACATTATCTGCTATGTAATAGATACTTCCCAGGTAAGAGTCTTGATTTGCTGTGCATGCAGAATTTTTTTTGTTTCTCTAGGACTTTATTCAGATCCATTTAGGGTTTACAGTAAGAGTGGAAAGTACAGGGATTTTCTATGCCCTTTCTACTTTCACAAAGGTAGGATATCCCTCTTTATCAACACCCGATCACACCGTGGGGGCTTGTTTACATTGATGTAACATATGGCAATTCACTGCTGCTCAGAATCCATACATTATACTGATGGTACGAAACCGTCTCCAGGACACACGTAGAAGAGCATGCGCCTACCTCTCTGCTGCGCTTATTTACAGCCCTCAAATTCATGATGTGGTGCTTAGTCTCCAGCCCCATCTACTCCCTGGAAACAACTGATCTTCCTCTGTGGCCATGGTTTTGTCTTCTCAGAATATCAATGTGCAGCACGAAACCCTTATGGTTGGCTTCACTCGCTTACGAATACGCATTCTCCTTTCTTCTTTATCTACCCATGACTATACAGCTCCCTTCTTTTCAGCACAGTGTAATGCTCTATTGTCTGGTTTTTAAAATTTCATTTATTTACATCTTGAGAGAAATTTTAATTGCTGAAGCGTTTTTTTTTTCATGCAATGGAAAAGTATAAAATTAGCAAGCAAGAGACCTGCCTCCCAGTTCTGGAGCTTCAACAGCCACGTTGTCTTAGTTAGGGTTTCTATTGTTACGATAAACCCCATGACCTGTGGAGGAAACAGTTCATTTTAGCTTATACTTCTAGGTATCATTTCTTTGCTAAAGGAAGTCAAGGCACGAACTCAAGCAAGGCAGGAACCTGGAGGCAGGAACTGAAACACTGGCCAGGGAGAGATGCTTCTCTGCTGGCCCACTCCTTATGGCTTACATGGGTTACTTTTGTAGACCACTCAGGACTACCTGCTATAGATGGCACCTCCCCCTGTGGGGTGGGTCTAACTACATCATTGTTAATCAAGAAAATGTCCCACAGGCTTGCCCAAGGGTCAATCTGGTGGGGGCATTTTTTTCCCTGTGAGTTTTTCTCTTCCCAAATGGCTCTAGCTTGTGTCAAAGTGACAACAACCAAACAACCGAACCAACCAAACAAGCAAAACACAAATAACTAGCAAGCACAAATGTCAACTCAGCACACAATATTCCTCTGTTTCCTTTCTTGTTTGCCTCCAAGAACCCATTTTAACACCAACATCTCAATGCCCAACACAGGTGACTTTAAAAGTTCCAGTTTTTTTTTAAATTCAAACACTTACAATGTTGTTTCTTTAAAACACCCAAAATCTCTTTCAAAGTTCAAAGGGTCTCTGAAAGATCCAATCTCTCTAAAATATTAAGTTTTTCTAAAATTCTAGAGTCTTTGTAAAACCCTAATGTTTCTCTAGAATTCCAAAGTTTCTGACCTGTGGGATCCTGTAAAATAAAAAAATTAAATGTCTTAGTTAGGATTACTATTGCTGTGATAAAACATATCACTTTTTTTTTTTTATCATTTAAGGAAGTCAGGATAGGAACTGAAATAGGACAGGAACCTAGAGGCAGGAGCTGATGCAGAGGCCAGGGACAGGTGCTGGTTACTGGCTTGCTTCTCATGGCTTGCTCAGTCTGTTTTCTTATATACTCCAGGACCACCATCCCAGGGGTGGCACCACCCGCAACAGACTGGCCCTCCCTAAGTCAACTGCTAATTAAGAAATGCCTTATGGGCTTGCCTGAAGCTCCATCTTACAGAGGCATTTTTCTTAACTGAGGTTCCCTCCTTTCAGACGACTCTAGCTTGTATCAAGTAGACATAAAACTAGCCCGCACAATAAGTTACATGTTGCTTATTTCAAAAACGAAAAACCAGGGCCCAGTTATTATCATATCAAAACCTAAAAATTTCATGTGAAAAAAAACCCTCAGTGTCCGACATCTGGGCTTCACTCGTGATCTTCTGGGCCTCTCCAAAGAGTTCCATTTTCCTACCGTTGTCAGCACTCACAGGTTGTTTCCTAGGCTCAGGCTGGCCCCACTCCACATCTGCTGTAGTCCTTGGTGGTTGTCCTGTAGTGCGGACATCTCTAAGCTGCTGGAGTCTCTGCTGAAACTGGGCTGCACCTTCACCAATGGCCTCTTCTTCTGGCTTCTTCTGGCGCTAGGCTTAAGCTGCTGTCCATGATCCTGCACGTGTTCAAAGCCAGCACCACCTCGGTGACTCATAGCTTATTAAGTTTGGCTGCCGGTGCAAGCTCCAGCCTTGGCTCCCTCTGACCACAGCTTCGTATGCTGGGAGTATAATACACGCCCAGAATATATTATATCATTGACGTCAGTCTCTTATCAATCATAGCTAAATTCTCTGCTTCCAGCAATAATTGCCCCAAAAGGTTTCACTTTAGATGTTCTTAGTTCAAAACACCACTCAAACAGCCCTGGTAGCATCTTTATTCTCTCTGAAACATACGATAGCATTTCCATCCCCAAGTTAAAAAATTAAAAAAAAAATCTTCCCCCAGACATGGTCAGGCCTGTCAAAATAATCCATGCTCTGGTACCAAGAGAAAGCTAAAGTTTCTGTTGCTGTGAAATAACACTATGACACAGAGCAAGTTGGGGAGGAAAGGCTTTATTTCAACACACACACACACACATACACACACACACACACACACACACACACACACACACACTCACACACACTTTGAGAAGGCAATGTCAGTATGAGAGATGAAGACTTTAGTTAAAGGTTGTGGGGACAGAAAGGCAGCACACAATCACAGTTATGCTGCATGTTAGAAAGCAAGAGAAAACAAAGAAAAACAGCACTGTGCCTCTGTTCCCAGAGTTCTTCCCTGGCAGGTCAAGCCTTCATCCCTCCGTGTACCCATCTGTGTAGTGTGTGAGAAGCCAGAGGTGGGTCCTGGTCTGGGGATGAGTCCCTAGAAACAGCGGCTGTTTTAATACTGAGCACAGGGCAGAGACAGGATGTGGAGGCAGAGAGAGAAGACCTAGTGCTGTGTGGAAGAGCTTGATAGACCATGTGCTCAGAGTTGCAGAATTGGAGAACACAGATTTTTCAAGGCCAGGAAGGAAAATGAAGGCATGAAGGGCATGGGCAGCAAGGGCGGCCAACAGAAATGCCTAAGCGAGGCCCTCTGCCGGAGACACAGGGCAGAATGGCCATGCAGGGTGACAGAAGATGCTGTCAGTCTTCATCTTCTGTACCGGCGAGGCTGAGGCCTAGCCCAGTGGAGCAACAGAGAAAGAGAGTAACTCTCTCCAGTGCAGCATGTCTCAGCATCCTTCCTGAGCCTCAGCTCCTGGGGTGGGAGCAGGCGTGGAGAATGGTACGGGAGATGCAGCGCCAGCTCGCATCCTTCTGCCTCTCCGTGCTCAGTATCTATTCCACCCTTCCCCAAACCCGAGGGGAAGATTTCATGTCTAGCAATTGGTTCCGCTTCTCACTAGGCCTGTCTGCTGATCTGCTGAATGCCCTGAGGGGTCCCCTCCCTAAGTCCTAAAGATGCAAGCTCAAGTCTATTGATTCGGCATGTCTCGGCTCCTTCCTTTGGGCCCTATCATCTTCCTAGAGTGGCCTGAATTCACAGTTGTTGTGAATGCAAAAAAAGATGTGATTTCACACATTCCATCCACCCATCCAGCTTCTTGTCCTAAGACCCTTCCACCAAGACCTTTTGAATTAGTCAGCTGAGTTCTAACGAGGGGGTAGGCCTTAAGTTTTCTTAAAGGGTCCATACACATTTTCTCTTGTCAGAACTCTGGTTTGAGACAGATTGGTCCCTAATCAGATATTTTCATGGACCTGCCACAACCTGGACATCAGCAAAGGTGGATCTGATTAATCAAACCTCACCCTTTGTACTGCCCCCACCCCTGAAATCCACTCACCTCCTTTTCTTGAACCAAACAGCTTTTATTCATCAGTGGTTCACAGTCTTCTCCTGCCCCCCTCCCCCAATTCATCATCAAAGGAGAACTGGTTTGCACACCCAGTGGTTATTTCCTGTTGGAGTATCCACAACCTGGAGATGTTCTTGTTACTTTATTTTAGAAACAGTGGCTCCAGGGTCTTATGTTTCTCAAAAAACATGGAGAGAAGCTCAGTGCAAATGGCCCAGAAGTGTTGACAAATAACAGTGTGCCTAGAGCCTATGTCCTAGGCATGGGCAGGCTGCATACTTTATGGCAGAATGCAGCGCATACACCCTGCATATCACAATGCCTAGACCACCCTTTGACTCAACCACAAAGGTAGCCAAGACCCACCTGTTGATTGGGGCTAGGGCTGTGGTTAGTCAGTTTCCAGGAAAATTGCCCATGTAGGGAGGGGCATCTAACTATGGACCCTCATGGAGGCCATGGTGGCCAGCCACAGTGTGAGCCTTCTCTTCCCTTGGGAAGACCGTCCTCAGTGTCTGAATCGTCATTGGCTGTGGAGAAGGCACACCATGGATTCCAGCTCTAGGTTCTTTATGGACTCACAGGAAAGGAGGGCTTTACACTCAACAAGGGGCTTAGTCTGTAGAGTTTCTGAGCAGGGTCTTGCTTTCAGAGAAAAACTACGCCATGCTCTGTCCTCACACTGTTCCTCCTTAGGCATCTATCTGCCTACGCTAAAATCTCACACAGTGCTGAGAAGAAATCTTTAGTTCCCAGGAAGGACCTATCAGCTGCGGGTGTTTGAGAATGAGGACAGAGCACAGGAGGAGGAAGCCTCCTCTTCGGATCTCAGAGAAGAGCTCGGGTGAAGAAAAGCATTTGGTCTGGGGTGATCTGGTCATGTCTAGGTGTATGAGTGTGGCTGTTTCTGCCTGCCCTCTGCTGGTGCGTGGGACACTTTTGTCTCCTTCCCGATGGCTTTACACAAGGCTGGCTCACCTAGAGATCCAACCTTGGCCTCCTATTTGGGGGGGGGGGGGTGCTAGGCACAGAGTTCTTAGGCTCACCAGGACGACGGGGAAGCAACTGCCTTAATAGAGATGCTGGGGTTCGGCGTCTTAGGCCATGTGCAGGAGGAGTGTGAGCTGGTGCTTTGGGTGGCTGTGTGGTCTTCAGAACCTGCAGAGGATGCTGAGCATGGCTGAGTTCAGAAATGAGAGAGAGAGAGAGAGAGAGAGAGAGAGAGAGAGAGAGAGAGAGAGAGAGAGAGAGAGCGAGTGCCACTCCCTGCTCAGCTGGTGGCTGGCACGAGGCAAGAGTCGCTTCCGATGCTTCAGCATCTATTGCTGGTCAGCATCCGGCTTATGGCTGTGGAGCCTATAATCTTCCTTCTGCTCTGCAAGGTTACAGGGTTCCTCCACACTCCCTTCTAGGGACGTCCTTAGGAGAAGCCGAAAGCTGGTCCCAGGAGAGCTTGAACGACTGCCCTTACAAGGCTGGGCATCATCCAAAGGAAAGTTGACACTGTAGAGTAGAGACTATAGGTATGCTGCAACAAAGTGGGGTTTTCCAGTATGGTTTGAATATGGATTCTTTCTGGAAATTCATGTGTTGGAGATCTGGTCTTCAGGGGTACCCTCCTGAGAGCATCATCAGTGCATTTCTCCCTGGAGCTGGGGAGATGGCAAGAAGGTTTGT